>NC_044986.1:3992099-4022099 GCF_008728515.1 Papio anubis
GCAGTGGTGCCATCATATCTTACTGAACTCCTGGGCTCAAGTGATCCGCCAACCTCAGCCTCCCAAGGAGCTGGGACTACAGGCACACACCACCATGCCTGGCTAATTTTTATCTTTTGCAGAGCAAGGGTCTCACAATTGCCCAGGCTGGTTAGGCACCTCTTCTTCTAGGGAGTGCCAGAATATCTCAGGGGCTTACTCTCAACATGGAATGTTTCTTTTCTCAAGTCCATAGCTTTGTAAGGACAGCAGGAACTCAGAGGACTGAGGTTCTGATTCAGACATTAAGGAAGCCTAGAGGGGCCTTTTTGGCATTTATTAAACCTCCGATGAACGGGCCACTGTAAGTCTAATTATTAATCTTTGGGAAATTTGACCCTTCAATTAACTGAGTAATAATTGCATTGTGGACCATCAAAAACTCTGCATTATTAATGAGCACTTAAGGTCAATATTCGCTTGCTTCACTTTATTGTCTGTGATATTTATCACTTGTAATTTGACTTCCTGGTTAATTATACAGAATCATGCAGCATTCACTTTTGATTAATATGGAAAGTTCATACAGACTTTGTTAAAAAAACATTTATTATGTGTGATGTGCTATAATAAGCCCTTTTCCCTGAGCTTTGTCCTATGTACATATGTTTTCAATATTTAGGAAATTTTCCTGTGTGGAGGAACTTCCTAATACATGAAATTGAGAAAATTTAATAAATCATGTTAGCCACCTGCGCGATGTGTGTTTTTTATTGTGATACGATCTTCTTGTGGGAAGGTTGGGGTCATAACTTATGCAAGATGATAAACGCATTTTAACTTGAAGGAACTGCTGTGAAATCGTATTCCAGGCATCCCTTATTGCACAGGGGACAGCGAGGGGGTGGTGGAAGGAGTATGTTCTTGGCGTCGCAAGACTTGGGCCATAATTAGCTGTGTGACCTTGGGCAACTTACTCTGCATCTCGCCATCTCATAAATTAATCTGTATTCATTGATTAATACCTCCCCAGCCTCCTTCCAGAGTGAGTTGGAGGATCAAAGGCTCCAGTGCATGTGAGAGAGCTCTGCGCAGTGAAATACGCCCACCAGGTTGCCGTGTTCGTTTGGGGTGGAATTCCCTCCAATTCCTCCCGTAGCTGTGGCATTATCACTTGTCATGTCTGGGCAGATGTAGTTTCCAATTGAGAATGCTGGCAATGAACTTTCTGAAGCATAAGCAAGCGAGAGAGCTACTCACTCCTAGGAAGGGAGTTGGAGCGACACCACTGTGCTGTCACTGCTGCAAACTCATACGGCCAAGTCCTAGCCCCCAGCACCTCAGAGTGTGACTGCATTTGGAAATAAGGCCATTAAAGAGGTACTTAAGGCAAAATGAGGTCATGTGGGTGGGCCCTAATCCACTATGACTGGTGTCCTTATAAGAAGAGATTAGGGCACAGACCACACACAGAGGATGACCACGTGAAGATGCAGGAGACAGACACCCCCAAGCCAAGGAGAGACATACAGAAGGAGGCGACCGGCCGACAACTTGGTCTTGGACTTCCAGCCTCCAGAACAGGGAGAGGGTAAATTTCTGTTGTTGAAGCCACCCAATTTGTGGTATTTGTTATGGCAGCCCCAGAAAATGGACATAGTGCTTATTAGTGGGGGATTCTTGAGGGCTGTAGTGCTGGGAACTGCCCCCAGCCCCTGGAGTCTGCGCACCAAGGGTCCTGCGTGGCACAGTGGGAGGGGGTGGTCCAAAGGGAACTGGGAGGAGCAGATGTGAGGGAACCACACCTCTTGGTCCTGCTGCTGGGGGCAGTGGGTAGAGCAGGGGCTTTCAGGGTCTCTGGGCATCTGGTGTGTGGAGGGTGGGGGATGGCGGATGGGTGAGACCCCTTTCCAGGCTCCCACTCCCTACAAATGACTGCCCCTCTCCCAACACATACTTTGGGAGAACTCCAGCCTGCAGTTGCTTCTTGAGACCCTGTTGGTGATGGGCGGATCTGCAGTGTGCTTGGGCTGAGGCTCAGTGGCGGGGCGCGCGGAGCCAGAGGTCTGATGCTTTACCACGCTGTGCTGGCCTTGGGGGCTGGCGCATTCGTTGGTACTGAGGACCATGTGTGCTCATTTCTGTGAAATGTCTACAGTCAGGCTCAGGCACCCCAGAAAAGGGGTTCATTTTAAGCCCTTGCCCACAAGGAGAGCAAAAGGACGTCCCAACCCTGATGAGCAGGACTGCTCGTGACATGAGGACAGCTGTGGATGTCGGGCACGGTCCAGGCCAACAATCCCACTGCACTGCAGGCTGCCTCAGTGCTGTTTCTTGTATTGCATGATGACAGCTGTAAATCTGCTTCCATTTCCCCATCTTGGAAAAGGGAATGCTACTCAGTATATGCATGTACCAAGGGAGGTGGAGGCAAACTTTAAAAAACATGCATTGGGACAAAAGGATCATTCCAGAGCATCTTTTCAAATCACCTGTTTTATTCAAGAAAGGAGAGGCCTGGAGAGGTGACCTCTTCTCAACCATCTGCATATAAGAGGGCGACCATGACAAGGACCTATGGAGAGCCTGCCATGGGAAGCAGGCTGTGCGAACGTGATATTAGGGCGCCGTTAGATATGGAGTGGGGTTTGCACCTTGGGACCTGTGAGGTTTGTGGCGTTCTCAACTGGTCAGCTATCGAGCAGAAGCTCTGAGATTAGAGAGAAAACAAAGTCTGTTCAATTAGAAGGACACAGTTTAGAGAAGGCAAATGAAAACTGGAGACCAAGTGAATGGAAAGCCTGAATGAGAGAGAAAAGCCAGAGTGATTTCCTCCGGTGCAGGGCCAAAGTGTGTGAAGGCATGCATTCCTAGGTATATCTGCAAGGCTTGGCACCCCTGGACCTGGGGGGCTGTCTTCCGGAAGATGAAGCCCTACTCTTTCAGATGATGACTCTCTTTGGGCAAGGAAGCCTGGAGGCTGGGCATTACTGTGTAGGGTGAGGCCCCTCCACACCCACCTCCAGCCCAGCTTGTCCATCCTCTTTCCTCCCCCTGGGTTTGGGTCTTGTCTTCTCACAGAGGATATTCAACCTCTTTCCTCAGGAGCAGCTCAGGCCCAAGTCCTGTGGCATAAAGACCAAGCACTAATTTCCTGAGCCACCTTAGCGATGAAATATTCTGTTATTTAAAACATGTTTTGACAAATTATCTGTCAACAGTAGATGAAGTTAACATTTCTTTTGATCAATGAAATAAGCATTGAGATCACGCGCTCAATATTGTCTACATTTCTACAATCACATACTTCTGTGTTCACTGTATTCCAGCCCATCTGCTTCAATACATTTTAGCAGAGCTGTTATAATTTTCATTCATAATGTATGATGGGTTTGTAGAAATTTCCTCCACGTGTGAAGCCTATTTAATGTTAACATTCTCAAATTGGAGTTGGTTATAAATAATGCACCAAGAAATGGGGAATGGTGCAAATTATTGCTTTTTGTTGTACCTGTCAGGCCAACAGTTACATTTTTAGTATCTGTAAATAGTTTTGCACAACTTGTACCCAGATTACTTCTATCAAAGGGAGAGAACTCTTTGTCCCACTTTATGGAAATTGTAAAAACCTTTAGCCAATTTGTGGTCAAAAAATAAATAGCAGAAAGAGCTTGCAGACAACATTTATTTTGTATGTACATTAATGGGGACTTCCATTTCTCCTGGAGGCCAGACTCGACTTTGAAATTCATGTTTGATAAATTCCCTGGCTTTCCGAGTAATTTAACTGTCTATAGGGCTGTTGATCCTCCGAGTGCATCATTGAACCTTGGGGACTTGTGCACCATTTCTGCATATCCAAGTTCAAATATATGCTCAAGATTGGTTTAAATTTTAAGTTGTTGATCTTATTTCTGATAGATTTGTTAGCTTATCCTCCATTTCATTTCTAAAACCTGCTCCTAATCCTCAAATATTCTCTTCTTAAACACATCTTTGCTAAATTCATTGATTGTGTTAGTAGAATGTATATTGAGCAGTTGTTCTGCAAGCACACTGAAACAGGAATACTGTTAGTGCCTTCGCTCCAAGACCAAAAGAAGTTTGATAACCTGGCTGTAAATTATCACCAGTCTTCTCATTTGTTCTTACTTTTAGGTTGACCATCAGTTTTCAAGTCTGTTACAGTATTCACAAAAATTTTTCACCGATTTTAAGAGATTTTGACCAATTTTCATGCCTTTGGTTATGCAATATAAAATGCAAGCCAAGTCTATTAAATTTTGTTTTGTTATGTTTCTTTTTAGAATTCTTGAGATTTTGTTGATATTACAAATGTTATGTTTGCGAAGGGAAGTTTCTAATCCATTGTCACTGATAAAAGTATATAACTGATTTTTTTTTATCTCCAGTCCATTTTTTAAAGGAAATTTCTAGCATTAAGAACAAGTTAATCCTACAAACACTAATTTAAAGCATTTGCCATGTTTATAAACTACCTTCTCCTAGGCATGTCAAGAGTCCCAAAGCACTGGAATACATATATATTTTTTGAAGTCGTTAGCTTCTCCATCACCTTGTGCTATGATCACACCTAGTGGATGAGGAAGCAGGCTCTGCTGGTTCGTGGCTGCTGTGATGAAGACAGGGCCGGTTCTAGAGCCCCGATGTGCCGCTTCCCAGCTCACGACTCTGTTCAATGATGTTGTTTTTTCCCCAAAGTGGATTTGCTTTCATCTTCCTGAAAGCGGCACTTTTTAGTAAGACCCATTTTAGTCCACATCACAGAACGCCGTCTGCATTTCTTTCCTTCCTGTGTTCCTGACCTGTGGGGTTGACCCATCCAGGGGAAGCTCACGTGCCCCAGACCCATCCTCTGCTTCTTTGCAGCTCATTTCTTCTCGTAATTCAGTCCAGAATTCTGAGGCCTTTCTACTTCCTTATTATTTTCTTCTCCATGAGGAAATTAGTCTAAAGGAAAAAAAAAAAAAAAAAAAGAAAGTCCTTCTGTGTGGCCTGTTCAACAAGACTTAGGAACTTCCTCTCCTTAGTTTTCAGGCCCAACCGGACCCGTGGTGCCAGAATTCAAATTTACAGTCTCTGGGGCAACATTTTAATAGAGTTTTTGCTGGTGTTAGAGCTTAACTCTGGTGTTATATTCATACTCTACCATGGAGGTTTAACCACCCAATTTTATTAGCAGCAAAATAAAAGTATCAGGAAAATGAAATCTCGGTGTTTGTGCCATGGGAGGGAACAGCCTTGCCCCCTTCTCCCAGTGGTAATTTATATCTTCTTGGATCATGGTGCACGTAAACTTGGCGAGCAGTAAAAAAAAGAAGCCATTTGAGAACATTTCTGACTTAAACGAATTATGTGTAGGAAAAGAATACCCAGCCCATATTATCTTTGCCTTTTAAGGAAATAAAGCTTTGATAGCAGGAGTATTTGATACAGTTATGCACCCTGGACAAAGATTACTTTGGAGGCTGAATTAATAGATGGGAACATGGAAATTAGAATAATGAATCTATCTCATTTCAATTTTTTTTTTTTTTTCCAAATTGTTTCTAGTCTAAGCTTTCTGGACCCTCAGAGAAGTTTTGGGTCCTGCACTCGCTCTGCTGTCTCAGTGCTGCTTCGTGCTACTACAGCCCCTTCTGCTTTATGGACCACATGTCAACCAAGTCTAGAGAAAAAGATGGTGATGTCACTGGACTGTTTACATTTTCATGTTGTTGGATTCAAACTGGGAAAAGGAAACTGCGGCTGTGGCTCTGAAGAGGAGTTAAGTATGATTAGTGCAATGGCTGAAGACTGGTCAGGGCATAATTTCTCATTTTAAACAGAGAGCCCTGGACTCCAACTTGGGAGGCCTTAGCTGGCTCTGCCACTGGCTTTCCTAAGTCACTTCAAGCTTTGGTAACAGTTTTTTTTGTACATGATGTGTGGATGATCCCCATGCCCTAGTTGTGTGGGGGAGTATCTGATGAGATAATCACAGGGAACGTGCTTGAAAAAAGATGAAATGTCCTACAGTGCCTGGCCTCTGAAAAGGGAATGTCACTGGGCATTTTTAAATTGTTCTCGGGGCTTCCTCCCCTGGGTTGAAAAGGGGTTGGAGGAACTAACATTTGCCTTTACTAGGGATGCCAGATAGAACAGCAGACATTCAGCTGAATTTGCCTATCAGATGAACAATGACTAATTTTAGCATAAGTATATCCCACCTGTTGCATGGGATGTACTTATACTAAACATTACTTGTTGTTCTTGTGAGATTCAGATTTAACTGGGCATTCTATATTTTTGTGGCTCTATCTGGCAAACCTAGCTTTCTTGCCTTTGGTCTAGAAGGGATCACCTTCTTTCTTTCCATGTCCTACCAAGACCCAAGATCTCAGCCCCTGGCTGTGGCTACGAGCTTAGCCATGGGCTGCGGGTGGCACTTAAGAGTCAGATGTTCAGCTCTAGATATTGATCCACATTTGCACACCATTTTTTACTTGGGTGCCTGGGCAAGTCACTTAACCTTGCCAAGCCTCAGTGTTCACAGCTCTAAAACAAACATCAGAACTCACCCTATAAAGCTGTTCTGAGGGTACAACAAGCTGATGTGCATTTTTGGAAAGCTTTAAGGCACCAGGAACAGTAGTGTTTCCATGCACTTTGCTCTGGGAAGCACAGTCTTATACTTACATACTTGATCTCTGTGCCATGAAGGGATGGCTAGTGGCAGCAATACAACAGCTTGAACATGTTTTCCAACAAAAAAAATCGACACGTTCTACTTCCCCCTAATTTAAGATTTCAATGTCTTTCATTGGCTTCATGTGTTTTGTCAGTAAATATTGTAAACATGCCTTTGTCTATTGCTTGCAGGAGCTGTGTTTCTAGTTCAAGTTTCAGAGCAGTCCCTGCATGCCTGACCCTTCAAGGAGCACCCACTTTGCGGCCCTGACACTTAGAAAACCCAGTCAGAGGCCGGGTGCAGTGGCTCACGCCTGTAATCTCAGCACTTTGGGAGGCTGAGATGGGCAGATCACGAGGTCAGGGGTTCGAGACCAGCCTGGCCAACAAGGTGAAACACCGTCTCTAATAAAAATACAAAAATTAGCCAGGCGTGGTGGTGCACGCCTGTAATCCCAGCTACTTGGGAGGCTAAGGCAGGAGAATCACTTGAACCTGGGAGGCGGAGGTTGCAGTGAGCCGAGGTTGCATCACTGCACTCCAGCCTGGGCCACAGAGGGAGACTGTCAAAAAAAAAAAAGAAAAGAAAAAGAAAAAGAAAAGCCAGCCTGAGTTCTCTGTCCCCCGCTGTCCCAGCGTCTTCTTCCTCCACATAAGAACTGAAGTGTGCCACGGTTGCTGGGAGAAGATGGCAGCAGGGAACCCAGGGATGAGGAGAGAAAACTCTGGCCGTGCATCCCCGCCCCCAACAAGCTCAGGAAGGCTGGTGGGGTCAGAAGCCTGTCAGGCAAGATGATAGCAGGCGAGAGGAGGGTGGGAGTGGACTGACATCACAGCTGGGGCGGCCTCTTGCTGGAGGCGAGGATGCACGACAAAAGTCGCTGTGGGGCAGCTGAGGGCTGCTGGGGCTCCCTACCTATGGGTTCTGCACGGTGGGGAGGGAGGCATCCATGTCCTCTGCCCTTTGCCCTCTGCCCTCTCTCATCACCATGCAGATCCCCCGTGGCCTGACATAGCTGCTGTCTTTCCCTGGCTGCTTCTTCACGGAGCCAAGTTAACTTTTGCAATTCCTTTCTTCTCCTCTTGTCGAAGGCTCATGTTTTCTCAGCCATTCTGGGCACTTCCCTTTCATTTCCTGGGAAAGAAAAGCTCAATCTGTCTTCTCCCGACGGCAGTAATCCTCTCTGTCGAGTTGTGAGTTGCTCACATCCATCCCACCAGATCCATCTGGTCCAGGCACCTTGTTGACTTTCTTATTGGCTCTTTCTCTCGGCTGCGTTTGGCCTTCTGATGCTTTTGAGATTCCTTCTGCTCTGGTGGAGCCATTTGTAAGGCTTCCCCTGGGTCCTCTGAAGCGTCTGCTGTTTTTCTCCTTCTCTGTTCCTCTTCCTATGCTCTCTGTGTTTTCTATTGTTCCGGCAGGCTTTCATTGGTAGCATATGATTTTTCATTTTTTTCTTTGTATTTGCTTAATTTTGCTTTATCCTTACAAAGGGTGGAATTTTACTGTTCCCCACCCCCTGTGATTGATGGAAAAGAATATCATACCAATTGATTGAGATAAAAAATTAGTGCGTCGCCATAGAGAAGCCAAATTAGCCACCAGAAGTAGGTGCACAGAGTATTTTAAGAGTTTTTTTGATTAATTCTCATGATGTGAGGCCTTTTGACACAAAGTTTTATGTGCTGCGATGTGGGAGGAGGAAGAAGTGGTAACGGGTTATTACAGGTTTTACTTTTACCTCTAGTTGATTTATTGGCCGACTCTTGCGGTATGAAATGAGGGCACTGCAGATGTGAGGGTGTCTCCTTTTGGAGAGAACAATTCCTGTGTGTGCGCGTGACCGTGTGTTTTCTAGAACGCAGGCTCAGGATATCAGGGACTAAGCCAAAAAGACTCAGAGTAGAATTTTAGTGAAAATGCCTACCGTTATGGAAACAAAACAGCAAAAAGAGGCCCTTCTAACTCAGATAGATATCACTCAGCACCTAAGAGTGACAGCTAATCAATTCTTTTATCACCCTCCTAGAAGGAGAAAATCCTAATTTAACAGAGTGCTGATAGAAAATAATTATTAACTAGAAACATTTTTGACAGTGACTCATTTGTTCTTATTTTAAATATACAGAAACATATCTTATTTCTTAAAACCTGTTGTCAGCTTCATGGTTTCCTTATTGCAACATTTAGGAATTAGTTTTATTACAAGCTACAATTTAACCCAAATCATTACAGCAGCAACCCTTTCCTTTCTGCCATCTGAAAGCACTGCTCCAAAACACATCAACCTTGGTTAGACATGTTGAAGATATCCTTGGCCATACTCTTGAATTCATATTTTAAAAATAAGGACTTCGTGCTTTGAATACTTTTGTTGATGGAAAGCAATTTTACATATGTGAGTTTGCATAGATATATTGAATTCATAGTTCCACTCAATAGAGAAGAAGTACCATATGGTATAAGCACTCTACTTTGATCTCAAAGAATCTGCAAAAACCCCATTTTTTTTCAGTTAGTGGAAATACGTTTCACTGTCTTACTTTTTATATATATTTATATATTTACTTATTGAGGTTAGTTGACAAATGCTTTGTATGAAATATAGCTACAAATTGTAATTGAGAGCAAAAGGTATATTAATATTTCTAGGTAATCTCAGTGACAAATCTCTACTAATGTTTCTGACTGTGGTTATTTTTGTTGGTTATTAAAAAGTGGGGTTCTTCTTTTTCATTTTCCCTGTGTGATGGAAGTCTTGGCAAAGAGACATACATTGCATTTTCACTAATCTGTTCATCTAGTTTGAAGCTAGAAGTGTATTAAACGAATTGTCCACTTCTTCGGATTTTAATTGCTATGATAGCTTTTTATCTCTTCTTCTTTCAGGTGAAAAACAATTCCTAGATCCAAAAGGTGCCCTATGTATTGCGACCTGGTCTTTGTCCCCTCTCCCCGCCACCCCCTATTTCAGGAGTGGGAGGGGACAGACAGCAGTGCTGTTTGCCACAAGATGGCGCTCTGTAGATAACGTTTTCTGAGTTTTGCCAAATAAGAATGCAATTCTCCTGGACAACTGGGGTGGCATGAAGTAGCCCACCATTCCCCAAGTCTTTCTTATGGATGGCCTCTGTCTGGGGCTCCTGGTTGTACTGGTGGATGTTCCCAAACACGAATGCATCCAAAAGACATCCCGGGTGGATCTAAAGCTTTAACGACGCCGCAGGTGCAGCTGCTTTACATGGTTTGATAAACATTTTCACCTTGAAACCTTGCTGCCTCTGGAAAATGTAATCAGTGGCAGGCAGAAATGAGCTTCTTCTAACGACTGATTTATCCGTGTTCTTGGTTGAATACTTGAGAGCAAGAACGATGTTCCTTCCAACAAGTTTTGCTGGGAATGACATACTTGGAGTCCAAAGAGGAGGTGGCTCGATGAGCTTGGATGTTGGTCATTCGAGGGTCCCCTGCTCTTCCTTCCACAGCCGTCTGCGGTCCACGCAGCATCCCATGCCGGAGCATCCCCCGCACCCCCATAGCTGAAGCAAAGGAGTGGTCAGGTGCCAGGTCCAGGCACGCGTTGCCTAGCAACACGCTGGGGCTTGGAGAAGCTGACATCACCTTGGAAGAGAGCAGCTTCACGCCCACCAACGAGGGGAGTAAATTCGTTAACAAGGCTAGGAGCAGGCAGGCGACCTGGTGCTGTGCTTCTGGACGGGGCCTCTCGGAGCTGGAGAGAGAAGCCTCACTCCTCATCCCTCTTTATGAGGGCAGCAGAGGGGGAAGCCTTCCACGG
Organism: Papio anubis; assembly: GCF_008728515.1. Lineage (NCBI taxonomy): Eukaryota > Metazoa > Chordata > Mammalia > Primates > Cercopithecidae > Papio > Papio anubis. The sequence goes on from NC_044986.1 coordinate 4,002,566, forward strand.
TGCCTTGTTGCTATCCCTCAGGGGTAAATTTTTAGCTGCAGAATTTATGAGTTGCACATTTATTTGATTTGGCTTTTGGTTAATTTTTTTTCTCCTCTTGTCAACCTGACAATATGAGGGCAGACGGATGCAGTCCCTGTAGAAGAGGCAGTAAACGGTGCTCTTGGAGGCGCTTTATAGAGGCCTTCTAGACTGCGCTCCCTTGGCCCTCCCCTCCCCGTCCCTCTCCTTCCTTCCTCCCTTCTCCTCGCACTGCCAGTTCAGCAAGGCTCACGCAACCAGAACGCTCCACTCTAAATAAATAAATCCTGAAATAAATATGGGTGTGAGTCTCATTAACATTACCTGTCAAATCCCTAAGCACAGAACCCCCAAATGGCCCCCTGGGTCTTCCAGTAATTTCTGGAAAGCACATAAAAAAAGGCGATCAGTGGATATATTTGTGGAAGTCATTAGCAGGGTGGGGGAAGATATGCTTATAAGTCAATAATTCTTTTTGACACGACCTTAGCACTGGTTGTGTGGCGACTCCCCTTAATGGAAGGAAAAGACATATGGCCTGAGTTTTATGACAGATGTCAGGAATCCTGAAAGGTGGCACAGGGAAGATCTTGGTTATTTTTTTTTTCCCTTTTAACTGACATGGATGTATGGGACATTTTGTCAACCTAATGACTGTTTCCTTTGGTTCTTCTGATCATACAGTGGCAGGAGAACATAGTGACCCACTTTTCAAAGGATGGTAAATATGGAAGGCAAAATTTATGTTAGAAAAGGTCTGGAGAACAGACACTCAATCTGAAATCTTAAAAATCATATAGTGTTGGATTTATTCCACGTTACCTCTGCAGCGTGTTAATCTTTAATTGGGGTTTCCAAGTCAGTAAGGGAAGATTCACATTTAACTCTCAAATAAAATTCCTGTGGCTCATATGCTGTTTATTTGGGAGAGTGTTGAGTTAGTGGTTCATCCCAAAGAGCATTTTCTGCTGTTTTGCATTTTGGAGTTCATAAGCGTGACCCTCAGCATGGCCTCACAAAGATGTTAGTCATTGAACCTAAGAAGGAATGAGTTGCCTAAGTGCCCTGCTGGCCTGCCACGGGGCCCTTTGTTATTTCTTTGAAGGAGAGCTATCAGGTGATACTTGGCAGAATTGTATCTCCAAGAGAGCTGATTACAAAGCCATGAGTGGACAAGTTTAGAAAGTGGTCGTGATTTGGAGAACACGTTCCCAAGGCAGAGCTACTGAATCTGATTTGGGAGGAAAGAAGGTATGAGATACAATGCAGCACTTTGTAATCATTTATTAGTCTTGGAAAGGCCCCTGAAGGTGCTTGAATTATAACAGAAAACAGCGGTTATAAATCAGGCCATCAGCGCGTAGGGCCAGATCTCTGGCAGCACCCTGCACTCACTTAGCTAAGAGCTGCCACTTTCCAACCGTTGCCTTGGTTTGTAAGAAAAAGGGGAACTTAGCTGACATCAAGTGCACTTGATTTTCCTTATTCTTTCTTTTTTTGTTTAAGCACTGAAGCAGTACCAGTAGCTTTCCGGGCTGCATTGTCAAAATGACTGTGGCCAATATTTTATCAAAAACAGAGTCCTGAGTACTTCTGAGTATTTGGCTGATTGATGCTTCCACTGACTTTGCTGACCAAGTTTGAAAACAATTTTATTTAACATATCTATCTGAGCCTTGTCCTTTCTCCCACCGCCAACTCCCTCCTCCATGTTCGCACTCTGCTCTTTTTTTTTTTTTTTTTTTTTGAGACAGAGTCTCTCTGTTGCTCAGCCTGGAGTGCAGTGGCACAATCTCAACACACTGCAACCTCTGCCTCCTAGGTTCAAGCGATTCTCCAGCCTCAGCCTCCTGAGTAGCTGGGACTATGGGTGCATGCCACCGCGCCTGGTTAATTTTTGTACTTTTAGTAGAGATGGGGTTTCAACACGTTGGCCAGGCTGCTCTTGAACTCCTGACCTCAAGTGATCCACACGCCTCGGCCTCCCAAAGTGCTGGGACTACAGGCGTGAGTCACTGTGCCCCGTTCCCTTCTTTCTAAAGGCCGACTCTCTTCATTGTTTCTATTCTTGTCATCCTCCAACTTCTGGAGTACTGGGGGGAACACAACATTGACTTGCAGTTTTGGAACCCCGGGTGGGAGCAGTGGGGGAGGCGGCAGTGAAGAGAATTTTGCTTCATGAGGTGGTGGAGGGTTAATCCAGTCGCCCTCCCTGCTTCAGACCCCATCCTGGACCAGCAGTTCTTTGCCACGGTTGGCTGGGCTAAGTCAGACCTCCCTCTCTCATTCCAGTGGCGAGCATGATGGAATAGAAATGCATTCCCTTGATCTGGAATCCCTTCCAAGTCTTTCAGGGTGTGTTGGAGTTCTCACAATGACCTTCTCTCAGGTTTCTGGGTACGATGGGAATATGTTCTTTTCAATGCACAGAGACAGTCCATCAGCATCCTGACCAAGAGGCTTCTATTTTAAAAATCCAGGTTAACTGGGCCATTTGGAGGGAAGCATTTCAGCTGAAGCTATGCACTTCTACGTGCAATTTTGTACATGTAGCTGCAAGTCCAAAGAAAAGTCAAAATTGGGAAATGTCACTTCAAGGTTTGTTTTCTTATTTTGTTAGGGTTTCTATTTCTAGCAAGTTTTATTTGGCTATTTGCTTTGCTTATATTAATACAATTCAGTTTGATGTTTTTCATAAAGAACAACTCTTGTTTCCTTTAAGTAAGTGAATTATTTAATTATTGAATGGAATTTTTCAATGAAAACCTTCCTGTAAGAAATAGCAATATATTTAAGTCAATCTATGCAATTTCTCTTCTGTGATTAGAAACAATTTTTGGTCTCTGCAGTGTGGACTATTTTTTTTTCCCAGCTGCCAAGCTGATGCATACGTTTAGCCATCATATACATTTTCAGTGAAGAGTGGTTTAAACGATCTGCTTTGTTCACTGCTTAATTATGTTATTTTACTGTCCTGAAAACCTGACACAAGGCAAATTTACATTACTGTGCTCCTAATTAGCCAATAATCCTTGAGGATTTGAATGATACATACCCAAAGTCATTTCCTTCTCCACTAAATATGAATTTCCTTACGTCAGTTTAAGAAGACAGTGCAATGACAGAAGGCATCTCGGTGATGACAGCCCTCAACATGCCTGTCTCCTGAGTCACACTGTGTTAAAAGCCACATAATGATTTCAGCAGTATCATAAAGCACATCATAGGAAATCAATAAATAAACAATGTAGTTGGCTAAGATGTGCTTAGTTGTTCATCAGATGGTAAAAGCCCTTGTAGATGCTTCTAGTTTTTAAATGAACTCAGCTGTGCATTTCTTTGCCTGTAATCCACACTCTGCCCTATCTGCTTCACACTCTCCATTGGAAATGTGTCCATGTCAGCCAGCAGAGGATCTAGGTGGCCCCACAGGCAGCTCTATTAGCACCTGGAATTGCCCTGAAAAAGCCTAGCTCTCAATCCAATCCATGTGCATCTCTGTACACATGACAGACATCTCCCCCGTTCAAGAGACCCTCTTCCTCACTTGCTACTTGCTACCAGTTGCTGTCCCTATGGCTTCCTTCCCTACCTTATTTTGTCTGGGCCTCCCTTCTGTTGCACATGGCCATGTGCGTCAGGGAAGTCACTACATCTTCTGCCCCAAGTCCAGGACAGGACTGGTCTAAATCAGAGTTTCTCATACTCTCTGGACCATCATCCAGATACAAGAAATTCATCTTACATTGCAGCTCAGCACACCCATAAGTAGGTGAATATGTGTATATTCATATTTATATTTACATCTGGGCTCAAATTTCACTTTCAAAATGGGAGTTGGGACCTACTCCATAGAGGTCATGGATTTCAGTTGGCAGGGCATGTCTAAGCCAATTACTACTGCTCCAGTCTCCTAGCTAGGGATGGTTTTAGGCAAGAGCACATCATACGATTCTGGCCAGTAAGAAGCCAAGTGGCTCCCTGAGGGGTTTGAATTGTTAGCAGAGACAAGGGAGGCACCTGTGCTTTTTGGGTTGAGTGTCCTGCTGGCTGCACAGGATGACTGAGATGGGCTGCAAAAGGCGCTGATCTGCGGATAGCAGATGACACCTTGGATCTTTGGTTATGTTGCTGAACTAGTCAGTATGCTGCCAAGCTATTTCAGGAAATCTTGTTGTGAGATAAATTTCACTGTTGCGTAAGCCAGTTCGATTGGAGATTTCTGTCACTTGTAGTCAAAAGCTTCTTCATACATTTTAGTGTCTAGGAATCATATCGTCTGAGCTGGGGTTTGTGGTACCTGATGTTAACAGACTAGGGTCGTATCCCAATTAAAAGAAGATGAACTTAGAACCCTTTTTGTCATGTCAAGTCAACTGAACATTTGTGGCTTCAGTGGCTTCAGTGGCCCATGGGACTGGTTTGGGGACCTGATTCAGCAGAAACTGAAATTTGTGATTTGACCTCTGTGGTTTTGGCTATTTGTAGGTGACCTGGAAGGTTCATGGCATATAGTCATTTGTAATTTGCTGAGCCACATATTTCGATTTTGTATGCCATAAAATGGATTCTGTATGCTGTGAATACTGAAACGATGAGCCCAGATAACGCCCAACAGGTTTATTATGTGGTTGTGTGGAGACAAGAAAATGGCTCAAACTCGTTTTCTCATGATGAAGTGTTCGTTACCCCTCACTTCCACCTTACACACACCACAAGCTATTTGTTAATGCTGGAAATAAGGAGAAAGTAAATGGTGATTCATATCTGGGAAACTGAACTCTGGAGAAAGCGGAGAACAAAATACTGAGTGGTGGCCCCTACCCAGTACCAGAATGGGTCCCCTGGAAAATCAATGTGGTCATGAGAAAAAGGGACCTATGAAACTGTGGGTGTGAGTGCTTCATCCAGTGCAGAAATTACTTGCTGATGCGGGCTAAGCATCAGTGGAAGTTTGGAGAGCATTCTACAATTGTGTGTAGGGTGCCAGTAAGCTTACTGGGCATGATATCATGATGTACCTCAATGCCCCTGGATGGGAGTTTGTGAGGGTCTCACGACATGCACCCATGAATGTGAAGAGTCTTCTGAATCTACAGTGAGTGAATGCTCTGTGAGCCAGAGGATGGCAAAAGGCTCTGCTTTATAGGAGCTGGAAGTTGCTAATTGTTAGGCAATTGTGGTAATCCTTTTAATTTAGACAGTCTTGGATGTGCATTCACAGAGACTTGCGGTGGTCTCCTGCAACTCACCTTTGCTTGGGTCCCGTGTTTGGGTACCGTCAGTTTCCATGGAATTAATGAATTAAGCAACAACGTATTGGGTTGGTTTTGAAGAGTCACCGGAATCAGAGACAGAGGGGGGACACAGTGAATTCCTTTGGTGATGATCAGGTAGAAAGAAACTGAGGATGTGGACCCAGTACTTCAGCCAGGGCCCTGCTCAGTTGTCTGATCCATGCCCTCAACCCACAGCATCACTCACCTCAGTGGCCTAGCTTAGCTCACAGTCAGAGCTGGAGCCAGGGGCTGAGCATTGCTTATCACCACAGTCTCCACTGTGGTGGAGTTAAGGCAATGGTTAGAGCTAAGTCCACCTCCCTGTGGAAGGAAAGGGCTCCATCTGGGAAAGTCACCATGGGGGTGACACACGTGTTCGTGAGCTTACCTTTGTTTCAGGTGGGGACATTCAGGTATCCATTTCAGGGATGTGACAGGACAAGCAGAGAGGGGGCAGCTAGAGAGAGAGTACCATGTACAGGGGCAACATTGCTGGGCACAGTGGCTCACACTTGTATTCCCAGCACTTTGGGAGGCTGAGGCAAGAGGATCACTTGAGCCCAGGAGTTCGAGACCAGCCTGTCTCTACAAGAAAATAAAAAATAAAAAATTAGCTGGGTGTGGTGGCTCATGCCTGTAGTCCCAGCCACTTGGGAGGCTGAGGCAGAAGGATCGCTTGAGTCCAGGAGTTCCAGGCTGCAGTGAGTTATGACTGCCCAAGGCACTCCAGTCTGGGTGACAGAGTAAGACCCTGTCTCTTAAAACAAACCAACAAACAAACAGAACATGGAAGATTCCAGAGAAGAATTTATAGTGAGGCTTCAGGACCATGCTGCAGAGTGGTGAGTTGGGTTGAAAGTTGCTGCTCTGTGGTCTGCCAGAGACCAGAGATGTGGTTTTTACAACAAGTTTTCAATGCTTTAAAACTTGTGGTGACTTCAGTTTCAGATCTAGAATTTATCATTTGTTTATAACAGAGGTATGTAATAATTTGGTGCTGTCTTCGAGTTAATTAAAGTCAATTAGAAATTGGTTATTTGCTTTTGAATAGAAAAATTAGCAGTTGCTTTTGGTAAAGGTGAAGCTATTCCTTGAAGAGTCAAATCAGCTCTCCAAAGCACAGATTTTCCACTACACTTAAAGTATCATGAGAAATTTTGTTTCTTGTGTGGCCCAAACACCAAGACCGTATGGCCGTAATATGTTTTTTATACTTTTTTGTGTCTTCCACCCCAAGACACTAACTTGTGGGAAGTGGTCACCTGCAGGCGTCTCTTTCATTAAAGCCCAGACACCAACAATTTGAGGTTTCTTGAACATTTTTTTCCTCTGATGTCTGTGTTTTGAAACTCCTGTGAAAACCCAGGGTACCCCTCTAGGTGTCACTTATGCCGTAAAATCATCTGCTCTGGGGAATCTTATTTCATTTATTCTTCTTTCAAAGCAGAATTGTCAGAATCCAGAATAGAAAACAGTTGAACATAAAGTGTTTTGCAAGTACTTCAGCCAAAACTTAGAAATGTGCATTAAAAAACAAATAAAAAACATGAGGGAGTGGTATTTTTGAAGTTTAAATCATCCTCTCCTACCGTTTGAACCTGTTGTCCTTTAAGCCTTAAAGGAAGTGATTCCCGCCAAGAGGCCTTCTCTCCAGGACTAAGTTGTGAGCCTCTTTTGGACAGGAGAGACTTATGGAATTATTTTTGGACATTCACATGGATTCTAGAATATTCCGTAGTGTTGGTTCTTAGTTATATATTACTTAAGGATGTTAACTTGATATTTATAATACAAGCTCCTGGTCATTTTGTGATGGTGACAGGGCTCATTGAAATCCAGACGTCTTGGGTTCTAAAGGTCATACCCCAAGTTCCATCCTCCTCGCAGTTCTTAGCCCTCCAAAGTGACATTGTCATTAGCAACTTGAGTTTATTGCAGAAGACAGCAACTTAATAGGATGAAACTTTAAAAATTAAAACTGGCAAAACAATTGTTATTGACTGAAATGGAAAGTGAGTTGTAATTTGGAACTAAATTATTTATAAACACGGCTGGTGTTGTATCGGAACTACGGAGATGGTAAAAATCTGCTTCTGAAACATCTTGCTAAGCATGAAGGTTTTCAGCGTCATTTGAAAATGCTCCAAGGAGCTCTTGTGATGGATACAAATGCTTCCTCACAGTCACCAGATAGCTGATGTGCAAAATAAGAGGAGATGAAGTCTGGGGGCAGAAGCCGGTGACGGTGATTCAGAAGAAATCTAAACTGTATGAGCACAACCTTTTATACAGAGATTCTAATTTTTCATTCAAAATTTAGGCAGGCGGCAGGCAAAATGTAATCACTTTTTAGCATGACTGTACTGTATAAGCATATTAGAAAAGCTCTGTGATGGTAATCGCGTAGTGAACTTGAAACCACCCCTAATTAAACTGCCTGCATCCCCCAGCATTTTCCTGTAATGATGTCAAACCGTGTAGCAATTAGTTGCACCTCTATGAATGTAAACACTGTTTGCAAATCATATAAACTTAACCTGGTTTGCTTATTGAAAATCTCCTAAAAAGGAATTAATTAGCTTTGTATGTTTTGGAATCACAATTTATGGGATCATTTTGGAATCTCTCACTGAAGTCAAATTAATTTTTTTCCCTGAGATTCATACAAATGGAATCTCTCTTGCAGGGGACTGCAAGGAAAGACTGAGCACAATTTACTTCATCTTCATTTTATTTCTGCAACGACCGCTGAAGTGTGGAATTCCGGACAGGGGTTTACTGAGTTAACCCAGTTTTATGATATTTTTCTCAAGAGAAAGGTATATATCATCTGAAGGTTGCACCTTTCCTGTGTTTTTCACTTTCTCTAGGCAGCGTGGAGTGTTTCAAGCTCATTTGAATGTGAAGTTTGGGCACCAAAGCAATCTTTATGTAACCTGGCATCATCTTGGAAGACACCAGCCCCGGACTGCATGGCAACAGCCCGGGAGCAATTGCCGATTAGGAGAGAAGTGGCCAATTCCAAACAAAGACATTGAACAAACAAAACAGACACCCAAGTGTTTTAACTCAGTGATCTTTCCTCTGCCCACAGGGAGCACAAAAGAAAAGGGAGCCAAGTTTAAAACGTGGCATGCCTTTGTTGCAATTGTCTTGCTGAAACCTTGGATCCTAGAGGTGGATGGTTTACCTGAGCCATCAGCTACATAGCACATTTATGGTTATTGTATTTTACAGGTTGATAGATTTTTATATTCTGTCCAAGTCAGGATCTTACACCACCTGGTTTATTATTTAGTAATTTACAGTGCAGTCAGGCATGTTTGGCTTAATGTAGGATAAACTTATAAATCTATTGTTCCTCCAGTTGCTGGGGTTGGTGTGCAATGAACTACAGAGCTGGATGCGTACATACATTTCAGCTCTGCTTTTTTCTTTGATAGGGAAGCAGGCAATAGATAACACAGTGACAGTAGCATCCCAGGGGACAGCAGAATGTGAGAGCAACACCACGTCAGGTTAGTAGGTCATTATTGTATGAGCCGTGAACCATTAATGGACTACTACGCCCAGCTCAATCTGTGTCAGATTATGGCTCTTGGCAGGAGAATTGTTATCTAATAGCTAACTTTGCTTCCTCACTATCGTCTTATTAGTTCCTCTGATAAAAATGTGCACAGGTATATATTAATAGGGGGCCTCATTGGGAAAAGGCAAAATCTTAGCTGTTTTCCCCCAGATCTGGAGACAATGCCTCTATGCTGATTGTGCACGGGTGGTTCTTTCGGGGAATGGCATTCTTTCACAGGTATTTTTGGAGGTCTTCTAAAACATGCAGCCAAATACATGGTGTTAGTTGATGCAAAAGACTCCCCTATTAATATGTTTTGTTGAGGATGTGAACTGAAGAATTAGTGGGAGTGAAAGGAGAGGGTAGGGGAGGGCTTGTCTTCTCTACCTCCACCTTAACTCTTCAAACGAGAACATGGATGTACTTTCACATTCCGGGGAAGAAAAGCCCACCTTGCCTGAAATGATACCAAAACAACAAGGATCACGTGGCATGATATAATTTTTATTATGTGTAAAGTAGGCAAGACAAGCGCACTATTGATGTGTGGCTTCAGAAAAAAGCATGTGATTTTAGGAAAAGTGTAAGGAATTGCAGTTTTTTTGAGTTATAATAGTAAGAAGTTTATTGTGCATGTTTTGGGGCCTGTGGCAGAATATTTCTGCCACCTTTTCAATACATAAAGGTCACTGTGCAGTGTGTGTCTTTCTTTCTAAGCCCCTCGGCCTCTTTTCTGCCATGATCATCCCCAAACAGAATCACCGAAATGAAGAATTCCAAAATATTTCCAGGAAGGATGAACATGCGGATGAATTTGGACTGCGATTATGGCCCCCAATCTTTGTGCTTGATTATGCAAATCGCTTTTGGAAATTTTCTTGGATGTCAAGAATGTGAAAGGATATTTTTAGCAAATGCTGGAGAAATTTTTTTCCATATAGATGGAAAGTACATGGGCAAAACTGACAGTTCAAAGAGGGAGACAGGAAGGACTCTGGGAACACAGCCTTTGTATGGATACAGACCCTGGCTAGATGCTGCAATTGCTCCTAAGGCCACGGCTGGGGTGTGCCAAGGAAGAGGAACCCAGGCCATCACATCTGGCTTGTCACCAAGTTGTCACCTCCAGCAGCACAGGCAGGAGAGGCTGCTGAAGGAGACCATGACGTTAGCCCGCTGAGAATCCGGAGGGCAGTGAGCATGCCTGCAAGGCCTGGTAAAATGGGCTTTTGGTGATACTGTTTGATACAATGTCCTTGTTTGATAAAGCACTTATATAATGAAGGTAAGTACCAAATTAATACCCAAATCCATCCTAATCCAAATCCAATTACTCATTCCTGCGTGCATGTGTACATGTATGTGTATGTGTATGTGTATTTCTATACAGAGGATTATGTTATCACCACCCCATCCCAACACACACAGACAATGGCCAGGACAGCCTGATCCATATGAGCAGTGAGTGTGGGCTCTCTGCTCTTCTAATGACCTATGATCTGACCCCAAGGTCCCATCATGTACACTCCCTTCTGACTCAGCCATGGATCTGAGTTTAATAAAATGTACCATATAGTGCATTACTAAAGTATTAAGTGTAACTTTTATCCTGGACATCTTTTTCTCCCTTGTCTTTATTTTGATACTACCCAAACAAAAGTCTATGGATAAAATGCCTGAAATACTTTTCAGTAATGATACACTCCTTATTTGCCTTCTCAGATAAAACCAATCAAGTAATTATGGCTTATTATAAGAGATCAATATATATTCTAAATATTTCATTAAAAACATGATGATTGTGTAAGAAGGCATGTTATCACTTTATAACTGCCATCTCTTTGGAAGCCTTCACCCATCTAATTATTGTATAAAGGGAATTTTTGAAGTAAAATGTTGATTTTAGGAAAGAAAGCTGATACAGATTGGGGTATTTTAATCATAAATAAATTCTGACAGGTGATAAGACAGAACCACTACCCATTCAAGGAAATGGCTAAAATGTAAAAACTGACAGTACTAAGTGTTGACAAAGACATGGAGCAACTAGAGTGCTTACATATGGCTGGTGGAAGTGGCAAATGGCTCAGCCATATTGAAAAGTGTCTTGGGAATATCTTATCAAGTTAAATACAGAGCCCAGTAATCCTATTCTTACATATTTAACAAAGATAATGAAAATATAGGTTCATACAAATGACTGGTACACAGATGTTCACAGCATCATTATTTCTAATAGTCTCCAAATCTCACTAAAATAAAAACCAAAACTAACAACCAACAAAACTGAAAGCAACCCAATATCCATCAAGAGGTGAGTGGATAAACAAATTCCTCCTACATCCAGGCCAGGAATGCTGTTCAGCAGTCAAAAGGAGGAAATCCTGATGCAGGCAGTAATGTGGATGGCTCACCACACCTTATAGGGAGTGACCGGGGCCAGACCCATAGGAAAGAGCACATGTTGCATAATCACCTATATGAGATCATTGACGTGAAATTCTAGGAAAGAAAACTGTCAGAAAACAGATAAGTGGCTGCCAGGAGTGGGGATGTGGGAGGGTGTGACTGCAAAAAGGCATTAGAGAACTTCTTGGGCTGCTAGAAATGTAGTGGTAGTTACAGGACTGCATAAAATTGTCAAAAGTCATCCAACTAAACAATTAGAGTGGGCAGATTTTATTATATATAAATCGTATTTCCATAAAGCTGGCAAAAAGTAGATAAGACCAAATATTTAAAATCAAATTCCCCCTTTTTAAAGTTGACCTGAAAGCCAGAAACCATCCTGGGAAAGACTGATGTGGTGTCTGAACATATCCATGGCACCAAGACAAAGTGAGAAAACAAAGGAATGGCTAGAGGAGGTATTTTAAAACTGTGACTTGTTAATTGTCTTCATGTTTAAAGTATTCCTAATCAGTAGAAAATGAGCGACTAGGCTATCCACCTAGTGGAAAAAACATTTGATGAGAAAGTAACAATAATGGTAGCTAGCATCTGTTGAGCACCTACTATCTTTCTGACACTATTCAAAGTGCTTTATATTTTTAATTATGGTAAAACTGAAATAATTAAACATATTCCAAGTGTAAAATCTGATAAGCTTTGACAAGCATATGCCTGTGAATTCATCACCACAATCGAGATAACAAATCCTCATGCCACTTTGCGATTCTTTCCTCCTCCCTTTCCCTAGGTGCCACCAGCCCCAGGCAGCCACTGATCTGATTTTTGTAACTACATATCCATTTACATCTGCTAGAATTTTACATAAGTGGAATAATACAGTACATATCCTTTTTTTTGCTTAGTGTCTTTTACACAGCATAATCATTTTGAATTTCATTCATGTTGCATGTGTATCAGTAGTTCATTCCTTTTCTTTTAAAAATAATTGATTATTTTTTATTACTGAGTAGTAATTCATTGGATGTATCAATTTGTTTACCTATTCACCTGCATATGGAAATGGGTGGTTTCAAGATTTTGTATATTAATAATGAAACCGACTTAATAGTCCCATAGACTGCTTTTTAAAATAAACATAGAAATAGACCCTTCTGGTCTTAAAGCTTGAAACTTACATTTGTTTTATATGAGTTCCTTCCTCAGGAAACGACCCTAAGACCTCTCAAAAAAGTATCAAAGAACTGAAACTCACCAGATCATCACATCAGATGCTGGACCCCACCTTCACGGTGATTGCTCCCTTGCTCCTCCCTAGTTTCTGTTTTCCTATACATTGTTTCATTTCTTCCCTGCTATTATAAACCCTGAGTTTTAGCTTGTCAGGGAGATGGATTTGAGACTGAGCTCCCATGTCCTTGGCTGCAACACTTGATTAAAGCCTTCTTCCCTGGCAATACCTGTTGTCTCAGCGATTGGCTTCTGTGCCAAGAGCAGCAGGGCCTAGACCAAACCCCTGGTGTTTCAGTAATAACAATAAAGTGCTGTGAACATTTATATGGACACATGCTTTTTTTTGGGTAAATATTTAGGAGTAGAATGGCTAGGTCATATGGTAGGTGTGTGTTTAATTTTTTAAAGAAACTGCCAAGCTGTTTTCCATTGTGCTTGTGACATTTTATATTCCTATCAGCAGTGTGTTATATTTCTAATTCCTTCAGAATCTAGCCTTGATGTGATTAGTCTTTTTAATTTTAAACATTGTAATATGCATGTAGTAGTAAGTTAGTGTGGTTTTAATTTGTATTTCTCTATGTGGATCATCTTTTCATGTGCTTATTCTTCAAAAGTATATCTTTGATTAAGTATCTCTTCAAATTTTGGCATAGTTTTAAGACTTGGATTGCTCCTTGTTATTGAATTTTAAGTTTCCATATATGTTCTGGAAATATCTGGATAAAACTTCTTATCAGCTATATGCCTTGCAAATAATTTCCTTCAAGTCTATGGCTTGTCTTTTCATTCACTTAACATTGTCTTTAGCAGCACAAATGTTTTTAATTTTTATCAAGTCTATCTCATGAGTTTCTTTTTATGGTTCATACTTTTTGTATAGTATCTAGGAAATCTCTTCATGTCTCGAGGTCAGAAATATTATTGATGCTTTCTTCTAGGAGTTTTATGGTTTTAGTTTCCATACTTTTTAGGTCCTTTCTCAATTTCAAGTTAAGTTTATATATGGTGTAAGATTGGAGGTGGGGTTTCTTTGAGTGTGTGTGTGGTAGTGCAGGGAGAGGGGGCACAGATACCCCTCTTTCACTGAATTGCTTTTGCACATTTGTAAAAAATTAGTTGCCATAAATGCATGGATCTGTTCTGTATTCCACTGCATTGATCTACTTGTCAATTTAAGCCAATACTACACCATCTTGATGTAACTTTAAAATAACTCTTGGAATAGTTAGTCCTTCAACTTTGCTATTTTTCAAAGTTGCTTTGGCTATTCTAGGCCTTTTGCATTTTCATACAAATTTTAGCACTATCTTGTTTCTACAAAACAAACAAACAAACAAACAAACAAACCTGTGGGACTTTTGGTTGTGTTTGTATTTAATCTAGAGATCAATTTGGAGACAATCAATAGCTTAAGAACATCAAGTCTTCTAACCCATAAGCACGCTATGTCTCTCCATTTATTAAGTCTTCCTTATTTATCTCAGCAATGTTTTTTAGTTTTCAGTGTAAGAATCTTGCACATCTTTTGTCAGATTTATCCCTAAATATTTTATATATTTTGATGCTATAGTAAATGATGCTTTTTTATTTTAAATTCTGGTTGTTTATTGCTACTATATATAAATACGATTGATTTTTGTCTTTTTGATTTTGCATCCTGCAACCTTGCAGAACTCACTTACTATGAGCAGTTTTCTGTAGAATCTATTGGATTTTCTACATAGATGATCATATAATCCATAACAAAAGATAGTTTTGCGTCTTCTTTTTTAATCTGAATGCCTTGTATTATTATTATTTTTTTCCTGCTTTGCTACCCTGGATAGAACCTCTAGAATAGGGATGTCCAATCTTTTGGCTTCCCTGGGCCACACTGAAACAAGAAGAATTGGCTTGGGCCACACATAAAATACACTAACATTCACAATAGTTGATGAGCTAAACAAATTACAAAAGAATCTCATAATGTTTTAAGAAAGTTTATGAATTTGTGTTGGGCCACATTCAGAGCTGTCCCAGGCTGCACGCAGCCTGTGGGCTGCAGGTTGGACAAGCTTACTCTAGTACAAGATTGAATAGAAGTGCCAGTAGCAGACATCCTGTCTCATTACTGATGACAGGGAAATGAATTCAGTCTTTCATCACTAAGAATGACATTAGCTGTAGGCTTTTCATAGATGTGCTTGATCAGGTTTAGGAAGTTCTCTTTTGTTCCTACTTTGCTGACAACATCTATCAGTAATGGATGTTGGATTTTGTCAAGTACTTTTTTGTGAGTTTCTTGATTGATCTTATCGCTTTTCCTTTTAGTTGTTTATGTCATGAAACACACTGATTTTCAAATGTTAAGCCAACCTTGCATTCCTGGGATCAACTCAATTTTGTCATGTGGTATTATCCTTCCTATAAAAGTGCTTTATGTTTATTATTTTATTTAGTTTTATAACAATCTTATGTGGTATGGATACTGCTGTTATTCCTATCTCTTATATCAGGAAAATTGAGGCACAGATGGCTTCATCCCTTGACCATATCACATAACTAGTAAGAGCTTGGATAGATTTGAGGTGGTCATCTAACCCAAAGGTTGAACTCTTAACTTTCAGAGTAGAAATGCAAACTATAATATCAATAACACAGTTTCACATGTTTGCATGGCAATGATTAAATGTAGTAACAATATTTAGTGCTGGTAAGGAAGTAGGTCAGATTAACTTATAAACTGAACTGCTGGTAGGAAGATAAATTAATACAAGCTTTCAGGGAGACATTAACAATATATCCCAGAATGTAAAATTTGTACTACAATATTTCAATGCATGTGCAAAGGTGTATATGCAGTGCTTCTTTATTGTAACATAGGATATTTGGAGCATGAATAAAATAAAATACTATGGAACTGTTAAAATAATGATTTTCACCTGGGTATTTTTCCATTTTAATAAATACTATAAAGAAACAGTGTATATAGTGAGATCCCATTCCTATCAAACTAATCTCTATATTTACATTCAAACATAGAGTCAAGAGAGGGGCTTAGAAGGATCCCCTGAAGTGAGTTAAAAATAATAGTTATTTTTGTGCATTGTGGGGGTAGGAAGAAGAAAATGCAAGCCAGCCTAGAAAAGCAGGGTGTTGTGGCCCTGTGCTCTGGAGAGACTGTGCCCATCATGCAGCAGCTGTGCTGACCTCAGTTTCCAAAGGAATGAGAGGTCACTGCCTCAAAGGGCACCAAGGCTCTTCCAGGTCTAAGAATGACCTAGGAGTTGCCATGGGGAATCTCTGGAATATTGTCATAGCTTAAGGGAATGGCCTGTTTAAAGTAAAAATTGTCTTGGAAAATCAGCACATATGCTTAATAAAATTATATGCTTTGCTTTTGTTGTGGTTGGACTGACCCTAGGCAAAACCTTAGGGCACTGAGGAATGATTCCTATGAGGACACCCCTCCCATGACAGTTCCATAACAGAGAGGTCCCTGGTTCCTGGTCACTCACTCTCTGTAACTGAGATGGGCCCCATTGTTCAACAGTATGTCTGGTACCAAGAGACAGTTTTTGCCTATACTCAGCCAAAATCTGTATCCCTCCATCTTTTATCCATTGATTTCAAGAAGGACTCATCTGACAAAGTAAACTCCACAACTGTCTGGAGATAGTTGTTCCAGTTCCTCTATTTTTTTTTTTTTTCCCCTTAGGTTAAACCCTCTTTATTCTTCCTTTTCCTCTTTCCTCTGGTTGTCGAGCCCTTCAGTTGCCTGCATTTCCTCTTCTAGAGGAATCCTCCCTGTTTGTTGATGCTCAGAACTGAGCACAGAAGTCCAGATGGTGTTTGATCCATCCCCTCTCCTGGGATATGGAAACTATGATTCTGGTAATTGATGCGAACTTGGCCTTAGATTTCCTGCTGCCCCTCTACACGGTGAATTTGTATTGATTGTGGGTGTAAAGAAACTTTGCAGGCCTTTGTCTTGAGAGCTCATCAAGACCTTTCTCTCCTCCCTCCTAGATATTAAATGCAGTTTGGCTGTCCTTCCTGGTTATCTTGCTGTTTTGTTGTTTGTTTTCTGTTCCCACTTTCTGTGAGCTCTGTGCCTTCAGGCCAAGCCCTGATCAATTGCAGACACGTGAGAACCTCTGAGAGCACAGCCCTGGAGGCGTGCTTGAGACCCTCTCCAAATTAATGGTGAACTCTTGTTCTGTACACATGGGGATAATTATTCTGTCACCTGTGAGTTCAGATTATTTTGTCCTCAGCCAGGCCTCACTTCAACCATACCACAGAGCTTTCATGGCAGTATTTATCAAATATTTGCCCAAAGCAGGACCACTTCTGCCTGAAAAGCTCTCTGATCAACCAATCTACAGACACTTTCAAGTGAAGAAACATGGTCAGATAGAAGTGATTATTCTTTTTTTCAATGCCCAGAAAATCTGCATCTGCCTCTCCTCTTGATTTCATTTTTCTTGACCAGCTCTAGGGCTCAGAGCCCTCTGAGCCCCCCAACCCCCTATTCCCCTCACCCCTACCCCCACCATCTATCTTGTTAAATAAGGGGCAGTTGTTAACACTTAGGAGACGAGTACAAGTATTTGGTCTGCTCTGTAGACATTTCTAAATATTAGATTATTCTGATGACAAGGTATCTGAAATATTGACTGCTTTTTACTAATTAGCACAAGGGTCAGTCAACTTTTCCTGTAAAGGGCCAGAGAGTAAATATTTTAAGCTTTTTGGCCATATAGTTTCTGTCATAACTATTTAATTTTACTGTTGTAGCATGAAAGCAGGATGGTCGCGTTTCAATATAACTTTATTTATAATGGTAGGCAGAGGGCCAGATTTGGCACCCTGGCTATAGCTTGCCAACTCCATGTTTAGTTCATTGTTACCTCTCATAGAGACATAATCCAAGCCTTAATTCCAAAGAAATACACAAGCAATGTGGCACTGAGGGCATTGGGAAGCCCACTTGAATGGACATCATTGGCCCCACTGAGTAAAGTTCTTTCAAAGCAATTCTTGCAACTCTACACCTGTTCATAGCAGCAGAAAGCTCATTGTTTACCCTGATATCAATGTGAACTTTTCATCCATTTGTCGGGATTTCTCCCACTTCTTTCTATTTGAAATATGGAAAAACGTTTCCTTTTTTTCTGCAATAGCTTCATGTTTCCATGTAGCCCTTTGTTTTCATGTTGATATCCTTCCCTCATATGTATTTTATAACTGGTAAAGGTGGCCCAGTTATACAGTAGTAAAACCTGAACTCTTCTCCTGTTTATAGATAACTTCCTTTGAGGATCTTACACTCCCTTTCTTGTTGGAGCCATAAAATAATGTATCTGTAAAATGTTCACATGTGCTAAGAAGAAAGGAAGTTTTGGGGATGCCATATGGGTTTGATTTTCAGGTACTTTCATGAGATTGTTTCAGGGTCATTTGGCTTATGGAAAATAGGGTTAACACAATTTAATACTATGAAATTATTTTTCGCTAGTAAGCATCTTCTAAGTGACTAAATCTTTCAGGTAACTAATTTCTTAGCAGTATTTGCTATTGGAATTTCCCAATTTTTTAACCCAAATAGACTATAATTGACCCTTGAACAGCAAGGATTTGAACTGCTTGGGTCCACTTTCACAAGGATTTTTTCCATAAATCTCTCCTGTCACCCCATCCATGTCCTCCACCTCTTCTGCGTCTGTCACTCCTGAAACAGCAGGGCCCTCTCTTCCTCCTTCTACTTGACATGAAGATGATAAGAATGAAAACTTTTATGATGATCAGCTTCCACCTAATGAATAGAAAATATGTTTTCCCTTGCTTATGATTTCTTAATAACATTTTCTTTTCTCTAGCTTACTTTATTGTAAGAAAACAGTAAATAATATGCATACAAAATATGTTGTAATTGTGAATATTATTGGTATGGCTTCTGGTCAGCAGTAGGCTATTAGTAATTGAGTTTGGGGGGAGTAAAATTATATGCAGATTTCCAGCTGCCTCGGGGGTTGGTGCCTGATATGGTTTGTATCTGCGTTCCTGTCCAAATCTCATGTTGAAATGTGATCCCCAGTGTGGGAGGTGAGGCCTAGTAGGAGGTGTTTGGGTCATGCAGCTGGATCTCTCAGGGTTTGGTGCCATCATTGCAATAGTGAGTGAGTTCTCATGAGATCTGGTTGGTTAAGTGTGTAGCACCTTCCCCCCCCCCCACTCTCTCTCATGCTCCTGCTTTGCCATGTGACATTCCTGCCCCCACTTTGCCTTCTGCCATGAGTAGAAGCTTCCTGAGGCCTCACCAGAAGCCAAGCAGATGCTGGCACCATGCTTGTACAGCCTGCAGAACCTTTTTTCTTTATAAGTTACCCAGTCTCAGGTATTTCTTTACAGCAATGCAATAATGGCCTAATACAGCATTGTTCAGGGGTCAACTGTAGTTTGCTTACATCTTCCAACAATGAGGCAGTGGATTTGCTGAAAAAATAAAAAGCTGAAACTCTCAACCAAGTGGAGTTTTCCAGCATACTTCCAGATACCCATGCTGGAACGTGCAGCCTGAGCACTGGTTTTTCACACATGCCTAGGCCTCTCTGGACTTGCTTGGCCTCCTCCTAGTGTCTGTATGCACGCTGCTTTGCTTCTTCATGACTATATACATTTGCCACTAGATCAAAAGCAAATTTGAGGTCAGAGTTTGAGTCTTATTCTTATCATTTGTTTTCCATGTTGAGCTGAATGTGCTGCACACAGTAGGGCCTCAGTCAGTGGCCCTGTCATTGGCCAGTGCAGGAGGATGGTGGCTGTCAATGATGTGCCGTGATGATTTGCACTGAGTCTGCAGAGCAGCCTGTGCATGACGGTCCACTCTCAGTACTTCACTTGGAAATCCCCAACCTAGAAGGGGGCAGAAACACCAGCACCACCTCTACAGACCTTCTCTAGCTGCCCCTCCTTCCTGGGAAGCTGTCATCAGAGCAGGTGCTTGGGGGATGAACACTTAGACTTTTAAATATAT